>NC_056728.1:755690305-755727805 GCF_019279795.1 Protopterus annectens | reverse complement strand
AGGTGTTGAGGCTTTGAGACTGCTAGTGCAGTTATGATTAAGTCGCTTGATTTTCTTGGTTAAAAAAGCACTGTGGTCATTCAAGATGCAATGAGAGTTTGAATAGGTACATACCAAAGGGGACATTATACTCAATGATCAACCAGCAAATGCCACATACAGGTTAATGAACATATCACTGTACCTAGACACATTACCCCAATTAATAAGCTGCACAATGAAAATGGCCTTTCTTAAAACAATGGATAGATGCTAATCAAAGGACCATTTGTTGTTCACATAGGTTCCCAGGTCCCTAACTACTGAATCAATTTTCAGGGTTGTGTTGTTGATATGATAGCTACAGGGGACATCATGCTTGCCAAAGGAGACTATTATACTTTTTTTTGGCATTTCATTTTAGTCCATGATTATGACACCTGCTATTTGTTTGGGAAAAGCCATCTTAAAGGATCTTGATGTCCTCTGGAGGGTTTATGATGGCACCATCTTTACAGTCATATGCAAAAGTTGGCAGAACCAAATCCATTACATTATCTTTGACCTCCAGGAAGTAAATGCCAAATCAAATATATTCTCTTGTATATTTATAAATGTATAATTATAATGTCTTAGTAACCCTCAACCAGAAAATTAAGTACTAGAAATGTAATGATTGTAAATCATTAGAAATGAACAAACAGAGTATACTCTATTAATAAAATTACAGATAACATTATTATTAATTTAGATCAGAAAATTATTAAGATGCAAATAGGGAAGGAGGAAATATTTTTCAAAATTTTAGGCAAAGAAATTGTTTTTTAGCTTCTATTTTTTGGATAGGTTAAATATATATCATAAAATGAGAGAAGAGGTCAGAGGCACAAGCAGAGTATAACAATTACAAAGGCGGGACTTAAAGAAAAAAAGACAGTACCTTGGACAAGATAATTTAATTCATTAGACCCCAAGTTATGGGTATGAGGTAGAGGGGAGGGAGGATAAGAACACTTTGCATCTAGATCTGTTTTTTAGAAGGAAACTTTGTTTAGCTCTGGATTGTTTAGAATTACTTTACTCCCATTTGCTGTTGTCAGTGCTTCTTTTGACCTAAATTTATGAAAAGCAACTAGATGATTTTACCTCATTGGCTAGTCTGCATTACGCAAGTATACCTTTTACCTGTGATTCTAATGACAATTTTATTTGGTTTTGGTACACGTTTATGGCTGCAGATACCTAGCTGTTTAACAATGTTACTATTTGTTACAGTACCCTCAAAAATCATTTGCTTGCCCTCTGATCTCTCCACTACTTGGAAAGCAGGGAGAGAAAGGAGAGGGTTGGGCTTTATCTTCTGAAGATTTTATTAGAAGTTGAGACTTGATATATTGATACTCATAGTTAAACAGCAAACAGCTCCACACATTCAGGCAGAAACAAACTGAGAATAAGATGATGCAAATCCTTTATTATTCTACTCCATAATACAGAAACAAGGACATCTGAACAAAATTTGAAACACCATATATTTATAAGTTAACTGTCTCACATTGATGACATCATAAACTAAGAACATCCACAAAACACTATAAAGGTCATTAAATTACCTCAAAAATAATCTTAATACTTCTGATCAACCATTTGAGTTTCAGATTTCATACATTTCTGAATGTTTTTATGCTAATGCCAAACCCATTATTCTTTCATCTTTCTAAGTTTATAAGAGCGATGTTTAAAAATTGTCCCTATTTTGCGTTTGCCCCCCCCATCCCATTATTGATTGATTTGTTCAGATTTCTTTCACAAAGAGGTTCAGAGGAATATTCTGTGCTACAGGACTTCATGAAGCCACACTGGTACTAAGAGACCGTGTGTTTTGAAAAATTATTCAAGTAGCATACTAATCACTTTCTGAATGAGCCTAATAAGAACAATTTTGTAAAATGGAGATAGTTATCAAAGATATTAGGATCCAAAAGATGGCTTCTTCAGTGCCATGACAACCAAAGGGTCCTTCAATACAGATACAAAAATCTGTTTGTAAGGATCAGGCAGTCTTAAAAGTGATAAGTCAACAAAGAAAAGGGTACTTGTGTGCGAAGTGAGTCAAAAGGTTGTCACAAATTTCCATCCATAGAAATGCAATATCCAGATCAAATCAATGTACCATGAGTAAAAGTCCAAATCCGTTTATTTCACATACAGCGAACAGAACATAAAATAAAGATGAGCGCTTTCACTAACACTTAGCTTCTTCAGATCTTACACAAAAAGAGTTGATACCACCCTTTATATAGTAATGTTACTTTAGTTAATTGAATAATAGCATATAATTAATTAATAATGCAAAAAATCTAAGCTGTGCTTAAGGAGGCAGTTTTAAAAGTCACAGAGACACTTTAGGGTAATACAGAGTCTCTTTAAAATAAGTCATCCAGATCAACCAATAACTATAAAAGATTTTTGTAACATATAATCAAAACATCAAGATGAATGCATTAAAATATTACATCATAAAAATAAACAGTTGCAATGATCATAAAATGCTCAAATAAATATATTTTGTTACATCCCATTCCCATGTGTACATTCCCCACATGTACATTTTACACTGGTTATGTTTGTTACACATATCTTTCATATATATATATATATATATATATATTTTTTTTTTTTTTTTACTTCACCACCATGTATTAATGTATTTATTTACATAAACACAGTATTTATACATACATATACATTTACATTTTACATATTTTATAGATTAATGCAACATATATAGTTTCCTATACATCATATTTTTTCATATTAATTTATTTATTCTCCCATATATACATAATTTTTTTACATATACTACATATATATATTTATTACTACACATTTAGATACATATACTTATATTTATATTATATTATATTATATTGTATTCATATTATATTATATATTATATATATTTCTATGTTCATTATTCTACATATGTTTATAGATTTGCACATGTCATTAATTTATCTATACATGGGCTATACATATGTTTATATACATCTGATAAACACATTTGCACACTTATATAATATTTTTCCCATAGATATGGGTAGCACACATTGAAGCCACATGCATACATCTGTTTTTAATATATATATATTTATTTGAGCATTTTATGATCATTGCAACTGTTTATTTTTATGATGTAATATTTTAATGCATTCATCTTGATGTTTTAATTATATGTTACAAAAATCTTTTATAGTTATTGGTTGATCTGGATGACTTATTTTAAAGAGACTCTGTATTACCCTAAAGTGTCTCTGTGACTTTTAAAACTGTCTCCTTAAGCACAGCTTAGATTTTTTGCATTATTAATTAATTATATGCTATTATTCAATTAACTAAAGTAACATTACTATATAAAGGGTGGTATCAACTCATTTTGTGTAAGATCTGAAGAAGCTAAGTGTTAGCGAAAGCGCTCATCTTTATTTTATGTTCTGTTCGCTGTATGTGAAATAAACAGATTTGGACTTTTACTCGTGGTACATTGATTTGATCTGGATATTGCATTTCTATGGATGGAAATTTGTGACGACCTTTTGACTCACTTCGCACACAAGTACCCTTTTCTTTGTTGACTTATCACTTTTAACGTGGTACAAGTGTGCTAATCCGATGGATTGTTAGGTTTATAGTCTTAAAAGTGACCTAGTACCAAAATAAATAAATAAATAAAATAAGCTTGGTAGAACCAGAATCCAGTCCAGAAGTTGCTGCATGCAAATACAGTATCTAACTCATGGATTAAAAATATGTATAATGAAACTCCCACAAGGAGGAATATCAGACTAAGGAATCGTTTTATTCTCTAGATTCATCAGTAAAAATATCATGCCAGAAAGATTCCATTTAACCTTCCAGCAAAGAACTAAACAGTCATCTCATAATTACATATTGATAAACCTCTCCAACTGATAAGACTTGCTAAACTGCAAAGACTGTTAATAAGGGTAAAAAGCCCCTGGTTAGCTTGGAGCAGCAGAAGTCTCCACTGACAATGACATATGAGTTCTCTGAATGGTACCTGAAATAATATAAGTTCATCTTAAGCTTATCCATACTTTTCCAAATGCATTTCAAATTGTGTTCTTCCCTCCTTATGGCATGAAATTCATTAGCACAGCATGGTTTGTGCATTCCCCACAGCAGATGGGGCAAACAGACTGAGTGCAGCTACATTGGCATTATGATAGGTCACAGCCATTTGAGTCAGAATTGTCCACACTTCAGGCCTGAAGGCGCTATCTGAGTACATTATAGAATACAACGCCCCATTTGGTATGTACCTCTCAAGACATCTGCAACAACTGGAAAGACCGCAAGAAATACCTCACTAAAAGAATCACAGGTCTAAAGCAGATGCCCTACGCTGACCGCCATATAAAACTCCAGCTATACTCTGTTGCATATCGTCTACTCAGAGGCGATCTCTGCTTAACATACCAAGGCCATGTCAAACCCAGAGCTGCTGGACATGCTACACTTAAAGAAATCTCAATCCCTCAGAGCCACACGCTCCAGGGATCTAAACCTTGTCATCACAATAAACAAAACATGCTGGAGAGATAGGTTCCTGACCCAGAGACTTCCCAGACTCTGGAATAGATTGCCCATACATGTCAAGCAGAGTGCCTCTTTGGCCCTCTTCAAAAGGAACCTTGACGATTGGATGGGAGAAAGGAAATTCACCTTGGGGATCATGTCAGTCACCCTGCTAGACAGGGGTCCAGGGAAGTAAATAGTGTGGGAAGAAATAGACAGGGAATTGTTATGGCTAGGCTTGTATAGGCCCTAGGGCTGATAGCCTAGTACTAACCTATGAACCTATAAACCAGAAATAAAAGCATTGTTATTAATGTTATTAAATTTGTATGTCACAGCTCAAGACTATTTTTGGGGGGGCTGATATTGGGTAGCTTCAAAATGAAGTTTACCAAGTAGCATTCATACCATGACACTAGTCCCACCCTCATGTCTGTGGTTACCACGCCAAGTGGAATACAAAATATGATAAATGGCTTTTACTATGTGTTGCAGAGGTAATAAACTGAACCCAGACTTCATCACAATTAAGATGAATTAGTATGTAAGAGCCACTGAGTCATCAGATGTTGAAATCACTCACAGCTAGCCAGATTAAGTAAAATAATCTTAGACAATGAGGAAGTCAACATTTTTCAGGAAGTCTTTCACACTGCCTGGTGAATGGTAGATGAAAAAGATACCACAGTTCATTGCTGTACCAATAACTTATTCAAAGTTTTTGTCATCCTTACTGTGAATGAAGACCATGCATTCCCAAGAAGTTTTTAGCTCTTGATTTCTAAGTGAGAATAAACAGGGGCCCTTGTATTTTAAGAAAAAAAACAGCCTAGAGCCAGACAAACATTTACATGTTACCCATATCCATAAGTGACAAAGGTGCCAAACGAGGGGTGAACTTGTAGATTCTTATCTATTCATCCAGATTATGCTTGAGTAGAGTAAGAGACGTACTTTGCTTTCTGTGGAGAGGACAACAAGTCCAGAGAAGTGGAGTTATCTATGATACATATCTAGCCCTCCAACATGTTCTATTTATGTTGCAAAAGAGATTAAGGTCTCTTCAGCAGGTATTTATATTACACTTGGATTTGCATATATGCAGTAGGTCAAAAAAGTATGGGGGGTCTGTTGAGATCATCTCTCAGTAAACTGTAATATACTCAGAAGAGGGGCCGGGCATTAAGACAGTCAATGTAGCTTTTATGATTTAGGCCCTTGATTTTCTTGCTGAAAAAGCATTTTGGTTATTCAAGTTGTGCCAAGAGTTTGAAGACCTACATAATGAAGGGGGTATTATACTCAATGATTTACCAAATAAGTGCTGAATACATTGGAATAAGCACATCCTTTGGCCTAGAGGTCATACCCTTACTAATAAACTGTGCATTGAAAATGGACGTTCTTGCAATAGCGGATATATGGTGATCAAAGAGAAAAGACACATTTGTACAAAAACAAAGGCAGAAAGCTGTGCAATCCAAGCCAATTTATTGTTAGCATTTTAGCTCAAAAAAATACATGAACTTCTTCGGACCTTTTGATAATACACTTACCTAGAATATCTTATTTACTTACTTGTCCCATTCTACTCCAATTCATCCCAGCACAGTTTATAGACATTAAAAACTAACTATCCTGCATGTACCTTCATAGTATTACCTATTGACTCTAAACATTGCTTGTACTTAACTATGGGTTCTATTTGTCCGTATTGTACTTCCAAAATTTCATCTAATGCATAACTGGTGTTTATGAGACTGAAAGTGGTTATCTCTTGGAGTACTTCACCTTAACTGTCCTCTAAAATATGTTATTTATCATAGGTTCATAGGCAACTACTAGGCAGTCACTCTGCAAGCTATTATAAATCTTGACAATAACTCATATCCGAAACTTCCCTTCAGCCTCAAAAAAGGAAACAGAAGATAGACCAGGCTTCCTAGGACTGGATATGCACTGTTCCAGTATTAGGTGAGAGCAGAGACCTCCATGTGATAACTACCTGAGCTTCGGCTTCAGTGAAGGACTGTTGTGCCTGTTTTGATTGGCCTGCTTCTGTGGAGAATTAGCTGCAATTTGATTGTCTGGCTTCTGCAGGGGCAGAGTCTTACAGAGTTTAAATACCAAGAGGCTCGATCAGTTCAGTCAGAAGTTGAAACACAAGAGATGAGTCCCAAATAAAGAGGTCTCTACCTGTCGTATGCTTTCAGCATTGGAAAAGTAATTCAATTCAAACAGAAGCCTAGAGGAGTCTTATTTGGCAAAACTGAGGGAGGGATAATATAAAATGGCTTGGTAAACCAGTCCAAGACTAAATCCAATGTTCAGTTGAACAGCTTATATCCTTTAGTAGATAAGAAAAATATATGTATGTATAAAAATAATCCTCAGATTGACTCAGATCATACAATATTCACGTCTTATTTGACAGAAATAACCAGGGTACAAGTCATAATTACCTATGCCAAAATGAAAACTAAAAATGATTAGTGGTTGACTGTAGGTCAACTTAAATCAGAGTTAGATGACACAAGATCAACACATGATTCACACAGTTTGTCCACTGAATGATCAATACCAAACCACAAAAGTAGCAGCAACACAAAAGTTCCCAGTAACTGCATTAACATTCAGCAGCAAAGAAACTATAACTGTGTGTGCTGCTGCTGCTAGCTCATCTGTCCAGCACTACCAAAGGCTATCCACATTCCCAATAAATCCTGGGGTTGACAATGCCATCCTGACATACAAAGGAGGAAACAAGGGAAAAGGTCCTCTTGGGGTACAAAGCCCCTAGACAGGTGCCACGAGTGCCACCGGTAAGTATAACTAGAACAACATAGTGCCTTATACCACAAGAACAACACAGTGTCTTACACCACAAGAACAACACAGTGCCTTACACCACAATAACAACACAGTGCCTTACACCACAATGACAACACAGTGCCTTACACCACAATAACAACACAGTGCCTTACACCACAATGACAACACAGTGCCTTACACCACAAGGACAACACAGTGCCTTACACCACAAAAACAACACAGTGTCTTACACCACAAGAACAACACAGTGCCTTACACCACAAGTTCTCTGATACTGCAGTTTCAAATGTAGAATTAATAGATGACAGCACAGGCAAAGCTAAATCATCAACAAAATAAGTGCATATAAATATATAGTTAAACAATATTATGGAAAATTCAGTGTAACAATAAGATGCTAACCTTGGCAACTACACTCCATCATTCTGAATATCCACACCAATTGATAGAAGGTCAAAGTGGGTTAGTGCAGCAATTTGTGAATGCATTCATAGTCTACTGTTATGCTTGCACTTACTAAAAATGCTGCTAGGGTGCGTGTGCTACAGAAGGTAAGGCTGGTTTGTAACACAGTTCTTTTACAGTATATAGAAATCAATTAGAACCATTTCAGGTTGTGAAATTGTTAAAGTTACTGCTTCCATAGAATTTGTACCACATTTTAAGTTTTTGAACTACTGAAGAAATATTACTTTTTGTGCAAAATATTATACTAATTTATACAAACGTTTTAGTGATGAGGTTTTCAATAATTTGTAAGATTTTGCAATGTTGTCAAGGACTTCCAATAATTTCAAACAAAGAAAAAGAAAGGGGAAAATAGGAACTATAGGGGAAGTGTGTGTGTGTGTGTGTGTGTGTGTGTGTGTGTGTGTGTGTGTGTGTGTGTGTGTGTGTGTGTGTGTGTGTGTGTGTGTGTGTGTGTGTGTGTGTGTGTGTGTGTGTGTGATGTAAAAATCAAGATGTGGGCAGAGTACAATGAAACAATAAAATAGTTGTTTTTTTACATAAGTATAACTGGATCTACTACTAGCACAGAACCATCTGTTGAAAAATATTCTGAGTCCTGAGAAACAAATTAAAAAGAAAACAGCAGAAAACTTCTATGCAGTTGGCAGGCATGTTAAAATATGTTAACCCTAAATTTAACAGGCTCATAGACAATCAAGCTTAGATCTAATGCAAAAAAATAGTTTCCTAAATCTGTGATCTAGTATGTAGAGAGCTGAAAAAAAATCTGGCCTAGGACTGTAATTGTGGTGAATCATTATAGTATATGCTTAAAGACAGGATTGTATGCAGAAGAAATGATGACTGCACTCAAAGTGTATTTTATGAGAAATGAACAATTCAATTAAAAAGGTATAAAAGATTGCTTCATTGCAGAAGGCAACAAACACAAATGTATGCAATGTATGGCTGAGACAGACTGTAGTGGCTCACAATAGAATATATAGAGTATAATAGAAATTAAGCAAGGCAGCAAAGCTAACATGTTAGTAATAACTGGTTACTGTTTAAAAATTCAAAAAGGAAAAATTCCATGCATGCATTAAAATTGGACCAATAAAGAGAGCCTACGCTTTATCTTAGAAAAAAAAACTTTTCGACAACACTACCAAAAGACAGGCAGGCACAGGCTGTGTACATCAGCACATACGCACAGTACTAAATCTATCCCTTTACCTGGCCCTTACTCTAACCCTAACCAGCAAACACTCACTCGCATACTTCCACGCTGGAGATTTGGCAAAGTGAATGACACCTGTGTGTGTGTGTGTGTGTGTGTGTGTGTGTGTGTGTGTGTGTGTGTGTGTGTGTGTGTGTGTGTGTGTGTGTGTGTGTATGTGTGTATATATATATATATATATTGTCTTCTTCTTACTTATGAGAGCTAAAATATATTATTAATACTCTGTTGAATATTAAAGTGCATAATGCTTAGTTGAAACCCATCTATTAAGTTGTTAACAAAATGCACTGTTAAGACTGTCTAAATGTTCCCATCTCAACTGTCATGACTTACTACTGCATATTTCTATTACCAAATTAGTCTTAAAATTATTTTGCCTATGTCCTGTTTCAGTAATCTGCATAATTCTGTATGATTGTAACTTCTTATAGTTTATTTTTTTTTAACATTACATGGTTGCTACCTGGCATTTTTGTATTTATGAACAGCCTGGTGGTCCAATTCATGGCTTAAAAAAGTCAGAGAATAGCCCACTTACCCAGTTAATGACATGGATACACACGTGGAAAAGGTAATAAAGATATTTGATGATTGTCACATAAATAGTAAATCACCATGTAATCCATCTTTAAACCAATGGAAATATTCTAAAAAGTCATGCTGTAGACTATGTGAAAGCTACGCTATGCTAATTCTTAGAAAACACCTTTAGTTTGATATATTCTTCTTCAGAGTAGATGCTTGTGTTTGCTCTATATTTCTCTACTTCTCAGGCATCCACTGAAAAACTGCAACAAAATCCTGATGTACATTCCAAAAATGCCATTTCTGATAATGGATCTTGTTTCTATACTGTGGGGTTTGTAAACATTTGAACAGAAATAGAGCTCCTCGTGTAATTGTAGAAGCCAAACAGAATGCTGAGGTGAATCCACAGTGCAATCTACTCCAGAAGCAAAAATACAACTTGCCCAACTCTCTGGACTCTGGTCTGGGTATATCTTAACACTTTGTGCAGCTGTGAAGGTCACACAAGGAGAGACACTAGGTTGCTAGAAGGTATAAAAAAGCCAGCAGTAGGGTGTGTTGGATAAAGGGGAAAGGATGGGACCACAGACCAGAGGAGCTGCAGTTCTTCTGCTTAGAGGCCAAAAGAGAGGATATCAAGGAAATGTTAAGAGTTGAAAACAAAGAATGGACATTGGAGCAAGCACAGTCAATTAAGTGCAGGAACCAACAACTCAATAGACCTGTGTAAGTACTTCCTCATAGATTCATAGAAAAATGTTCAGACTCATAGGATAGACTGCCAGTTGGGCTGTACAGCTGCATTCAAGAGGACAGGAGGTGGGTGGTAAAAAGGGTGAGGGAAATGAAAGAGAAGGATAATGTTCAATTTAGTGACAAATATAGCAAAATGTCACACTGTGAACTACAGCTTCCTCTCAATGTCCTGCTTTAATGAATGGCCTGCTAGGGAGGGCTATACAAATTTTGAAAAAAATGAATAAGGAAAATGAAAGGTAAGGCTATAGAAATAAAAATGTTAAGATTTTTGATGAAATAGATAAATACATCTTGGGTGATAACATTACAGACATATTTATATCGCAAATGCTGAATCTTCATTTAAGATTCCTCTTTCAAGTTTCTTCATTCTGACGTTTGTACCGCATTGTCTGTTTCTTCAGTAAGAAGGAGACTGTAACAAAAATGTCAGTCTGAGAAAGTTTGTACATGGAGATGAACTCTGTGTAGAACTACAGTCATGGTTCTAAACAGATCCTAGGGATAACTGGGAATTTTTTGGGACCTGTGTTTTATACAGTAGCCATTGCTAATGTTTCATCTGTATTGAGGCACATAGATAAAATATGAGACAGATTCAGTGACTCTGCATCAGTCTATAAACCTGAAAAAAAGACAGGATCTACTGAAAAACACAGAGGTCCCAATATGAATGTTAGAAGACAATTAGACAGTATCTGTGGAAGTCACAGTTGGCAAACATTTGCATGCACCTGTCTTTTAACTTCTAAAGATGTTTAGGGCTTTTGATACCATTACTGGTTGTTGTTTTTGGTCTTTCGGCTTTTCCTGGTTAGGGGTCGCCACAGCAGAGCTCCGGTCCACTAATGATTGGCAGTAGATTTTCATGAACACCGAGGTGCCAGCTCGATGTTCGGCATGTCCATTTACGCATGTCTTTCAAACGCCCATCCAACTGCGGGGTGGACATGCAGAATCCACACAGAAGGCACTCCCTGCACTCTAGCCGAGAATCGAACGTGAGAACCTCTTGCTGTGAGGCAACAATGCTACCGCTGCACCACTGCAGATAGGTGACACCATTACTGGTAAAGATGCCATTCTTAAGTCAAGGCATACAGAGATGAGGAAATTAATATTGTTGTAGTCTCTGATTTTTGCCAAGAGTGCTTCCGCAGTGCCTGCACTGTACCCAGAATTGCCTCCTTCTCTAATTCATATGGTATTACCTGTGGTTATCTTTCACTAACTTGATGTTTGGTTGCTTGCAGCTCTGCTGACAGATGAATGCTCATATGTGTATTCCAAAGTGAAAAACTCAAAAACACACACTGATTTTGTAAATATTATTTCCCAAGTTTGTGCAGCCTCAGAAGCAATATTTTTATAGAATGGGGTGTGGCACAGAAAAAAAATATATATGCAATGTGCAGCTATTGCAATAATTAATGCTGCTTTTTACCATTTTTTGAAACTATAAAATTCAGTTTTCATGATTCTAATTGCTTAGCTGACAGTATGGGATGACCACTTCTAATTATTACTTCATTTTCAGCAATTATTTGTATTTTATATTTCAAATGCTTTCCACCTTCTTGCATATTGTAATGTTTGCATAGTACCCAGTCTAATGATCTTGCTATGTTGTTGTGCATTTTAGTACACAGACCCTCAATCATAAGTAAGGCTCACAACCTCTCAGTACAAGAATTATTGACAAAGTCAAAAATAATGTGAGGATAAAAGCTCAAAATCAGGGTCAGATTTTAAATATTGCTTAAGTAAAGTTAGAAAGGTGCTAGAGTAACATTTTTTGCATCAACATGCATTTTCTGAAGGATATGAAGTTTGAAATTATTTAGTGGCTACAATCCTCATTGATTTGCCAGAAACCATAAATTTTATGATGGACAGACCAAAAAGAGGAGGCAAAAATCTGGAAATTCTAAAACATTCTGGACAGTTGAGAGATATGGTCACAAGTATTCCACAGAAATCAACATTATAGGCAACTGCATGCAGAGATGTATTGTGGTTCCTACATTTGTCTGTAGCTCCAAGTGTTTTCTATAAATGTTGTGAACCAGCATGTATACAGTTTGCTGTCTTTAGCAGACATTGTTATTTATTCATCTTTTGGTTTAAGCGCACTTCGTTTTAAGTATTTACACATCAAATATTCATCGGCTCTGGTTGTTCCAGACATTCTCTACACTGGTGCAGTGTGCTTTCTAACTTTCTTTTCTTCTTACATCATTTTAGGCACTCATGAATCAAATTTTGATGAAATGTAGTTCTCTCTTCTCGCCACTATAATTGTAAGTTTTCCTATTATCTTTTCTCTGCTAATACAGTCGTTATATGTTTTATTTTGGTTTGTAACATTTTCGCTTGGTATCTCGATTTTATTCACTTCTATGTTGATCTCCATATCCATACCTTTCCAAACTGTTACTGCTAATCTAAGGAAAGATGCCATCCTACACTTGTTTTCTTCCTGGTTTAAAACCTTTACTATATTTGGATCTAATAATGCCAACAAATACATACACAGTCTCATGATGACATGCCTCTACATGTAACCAGTTTCATGGAGCCTCATGCCTCATTCAGACAGTGGGGCACATAATCTTGCCAGACAACTGAATTTTATATATATCATTTGAAAGAGTGAAGTGGTGTTCTTGTTTTCCTGACCAACAGATCCAACATGTTTGGGGGTGGAGGGGGGGTCAATCAGTTATAACAAAGCTTCAAGGTACAACATGGATAGCAAGCTGATTTAGAACTTTACCTTTATGCCCACATATCAAGACAGTTTTAAGGATTAGCTTTAGCTTTTTGAGATATTCCTTACTACGTTCTGTCCTTATTTGTTCATGTGTATTGCTAGCCCTTCATATTTTCTCAGACATTCATACCCTCCTTCTTGTTCTAGTTCTTGTATATTGTATTACTCTCCCAGAATGATAGCCCCTTGATGGTCCAGGTTTCTTGGTAATAAATGTTCCTTTTGTACAATTGTTAAAACAAAATGAAAACTCCAGCAAAGCTAGAAATTCCACTGAATGACCTCCCAAACCTCTTGCATCAGAGGCACATGGGATATATGCAAATGAGCCTTATGAACATCAGGTGTTTCAGCTCATTGGCGATTCTGAATGCCCATGATATGTTTTACTGTTTTACTGGACAATTTCAGGCCAATAAAGCCAAACCCCACTAACTGTGGATATGCATATTTCGGCCTTGTTATGACCTCGTCAGCACAACACAAGCAGAGTGTTTGACTAAGCATTAGAAACACAGTGCTGTTATACCCAGCTGATGTCCATTATCATTAGGGTCACTGCAGAAATATCCCAAACAACAAACTAAAAAAATGATGAGTGAGAAGGTCACTGAAAAACCAATCAGTAAAAACAAAATGAAAAATCCAGCAAAGCTAGAACTTCCACTGAGTGACCTCCCAAACCTCTTGCATCAGAGGCACATGGGATATATGCAAATGAGCCTTATGAACATCAGGTGTTTCAGCTCATTGGCGATTCTGAATGGCCATGACTTGTTTCGTCATTTTACTGGACAAATTCAGACCAATAAAGCCAAACCCTACTAACCGTGGATATGCATATTTCAGCCTTGTTATGACCTCATCAGCACAGCACAAGCAGAGTGTTGACTAAGCATTAGAAACACAGGACTGATATACCCAGCTAATGTCCATTATCATTAGGGTCACTGCAAAAATATCCCAAACAACAAACTAAAAAAAGTTTAGAGTTTTCATTTTGTTTTTACTGATTGGTTTTTCAGTGACTTTCTCACTCATCATTTTTTTAGTTTGTTATTTAGGATATTTTTGCAGTGACCCTAATGATAATGGACATCAGCTGAGTATAACAGCCCTGTGTTTCTAATGCTTAGTCAAACACTCTGCTTGTGCTGTGCTGACAAGGTCATAACAAGGCCGAAATATGCATATCCACAGCTAGTGGGGTTTGACTTTATTGGCCTGAAATTGTCCAGTAAAACGACAAAACAAGTCATTGGCATTCAGAATCACAAATGAGCTGAAACACCTGATGTTAATAAGGCTCATTTGCATATATCCCATGTGCCTCTGATACAAGAGGTTTAGGAGGTCACTCAGTGGAAGTTCTAGCTTTGCTGGAGTTTTCATTTTGTTTTTTCTGATTGGTTTTTCAGTGACCTTCTCACTCATCATTTTTTTACTTTCTACAATTGTGAAATGTCATTCTTATATCATCTAAAAAAGATTTGACCATTTATAGTCGTACTTTCTGTTGCTTGTCAGATGAAATATAAAATTTTAAATTAACCGCAAAAAGGAAATAAGGCCATTTGGGAAGGCTGCTTTCTTGAAGTCAAACAGTAGTCATAGCTTTCTCTGTTTGAGCAACCACAATAAGGGGTTGAGGGTAAGGCAAACAAGCAATCACAATAAAGAATCAATCTGAAATATCACTCACTGGGTAGTTATACCTACAACAGCAAAGTGCCCTTTTTTGTGATTTAGTTGTAAAGTGTTTTGAAATTGTTTAATATTGATTGTTATGCAATAGTTGTGAAGTGATTTGCCATTGTTTAATAGTGATTGCTATGCAATTTATCAAGATTTGGTGTATTCTATACACCTGTAAATATGTTATGGCTTTATTTAGAAACGGATGATCTTTGACTCCAAATTATTTTCTTTTGTCGCCTTTTTGTTCAATTACTGCAATCATTTTTCACCCAAATAACCGTAACATCTGTATACATCAGCATTAGTATACAAAAACAGCCAAAAATTAATCAAATTTCTGATCCAGATGTTAAAAACAAAACAAAAATAATCAAACATCAGGTTACAGTGATATCAATAAAATCCTTTAATTTAGTATAGAAAAGGTTTATTTTTTTTTTTTACTTTTGTCCAGTTATACCCACCAGACTTCTTTAGAACAAAACAAGCATGATGTCACTTCCTTAAATTATGAATAAGTTACATTTATAGTCACATGATAGTTAAAAAGGCACATCACTTCCTTATAAAATACCTAAGTTACATGTATAATCATATGATATTTAAAAACTTATTCTAACTCATAATTAAAAAATAAAATAACATTTAAAACAAATAAAATTTCAAGCTGTTCACTTTAAAAATAAACATATAAGGACATAAAATTATTTTAACAAAGCAGTAATTGCAAAGTTATATTTTTGCACTTTTATTCAGCCTCCTCTCTTTTAACACATAATTACTGTTAATGCATTAGTTTATCGAACTGAACACGTAGATAGAACAAAATCTCAGCAGGAACACAGTAGTTACAGAAACACAGGCTTTAATGAAGCTTTCGGGCTCTCAACCCTTCGTCAGCATATAACATTATACATTTCAATCCATTTAAATAGAGGAAACAGTTAAAATCACATGATCAAACCAGCCAATAAAACATACTAAAAGGAAAAAAGGAAACATAAAAATGGAAACAAATACATCAAATTCTGTGAGGAAATGTGTGTGAGTCCCTTTATTCTAAAAACCATCATGGTAATATACTTGAGGTTATTTGTTATGCCACAAAATTAATTATTTATTATAAATTACTCATTTGGCGCTTCACTAATACTGGTTTAATAGTAGAAGTACTATTCAAACCAGGTAAAGTGTCAGCTTGTAATCTTATTATCCATTCTAGCTCTCTCATATCTAAAAAGTTGTTAATATCACCCCCCCTCACACCCACTTGCACTACATCTATACATCTAAACTTAAAAGTGTGGTTGCTGAATTCATATATATGCTTAAATAAAGCATTTGTCTGTCTTTGTCTAAACTTTGTCTAAGTTACATTTATAGTCACATGATAGTTAAAAAGGCACATCACTTCCTTATAAAATACCTAAGTTACATGTATAATCATATGATATTTAAAAACTTATTCTAACTCATAATTAAAAAATAAAATAACATTTAAAACAAATAAAATTTCAAGCTGTTCGCTTTAAAAATAAACATATAAGGACATAAAATTATTTTAACAAAGCAGTAATTGCAAAGTTATATTTTTGCACTTTTATTCAGCCTCCTCTCTTTTAACACATAATTACTGTTAATGCATTAGTTTATCCCAGGACTTCTATCAGCCCCTAATCTTATCTGTTATAATATTTCAATAATTTGTAGTTGGCTGTAGTCACCTTCTCTCAAAATTAGTGATAAATTATCCAAAACAAAAAAATGCATTTTTTTAATTGGTACATTTCAGGATGTACTTCTGTAAGGCATTATTTGAGCTGCCTGTTTAATGAATACAGGTGTTCCTAAATTCTCTTGGATAACATTGTTGAAGTCATTCCTACATAGAAAGTAATCTACCTAAATCAGACTGATCCAAGTCATAGATTCTTAATCTGTTACTAGGCTAAGGACCTGCTTTCTAAGCCTAGCCAAGTTTTTCCAAAAGAATAATGATGCCCTCTATCCAAATAGGACATTGGAGGACAGGCATTTATAAGCTACCTCTGTCCATAAGGGACATGGGTGCCAGGCCTGGTATAAATTTCCTATTCCCCATCTACTGGTCTAGGTTGCTCTTAAACTGGGTACTAGACGAACTCAGCTTCACATGGATGAGAATCCATAGGAGGGGCAGTCTCTGGGGCACATATCTGTCCCTCCAGCATATTCTGTTAAGATACAGTGTCCTCTGCTGTTCCCCCATGAAAACAGATAAGATTGAATTGTATACCTTTCTTCAGTTCCCACCACAGGCAAAGATTCAGACACCAGACACCTTACCAGCACCATGGTTATCAGGACTTTGATTTCCTACATAGAAAGTCAAACATTCAGTGCATAGAGCCACATATAACACCCCGAAAGAGTTATGGTGAACCTGTTTTTACTATCATAGGATTTCCCTGTGTATTCAAAATAAACCTTGGGTCCATCCAAAATATAGTGGCAAACATCACAACTGCCACATCTAAAAATGTGTTTGTCTTTTTGTGTCTTTAAGGGTGATTTGGTACTACCTTATTGTAAAATGTCCTTTATACTTGTAGCACAGGTTTGTCCCTCACTGTTCCACTTAAATCATTGTTATCTTCTATTATTTTCCAGCTGGAACAAATTATGTCACACATCATACTACTGTCAACAGGCATAACTAAAGAAAAGCTAGAATGATTGCCATACAATTCTTTTCTATTGGTTCCAAAACACTATACCCTCTTCCAATACTGGAAAAAGCACAGTGTGCTTTATGCTTAATATTTCTTTGGCAAAGGAGTCCAACTGTTCTTTTGTATAACCTTTCTTAATGAATAATAAACTAATGAATTTGGTCTCATCTAGGAAATCTGAATCTTTAGCACATAACCTAGAGGCACATATAAATTGCCCCCATGTATTTTCTTTTTCTTGAAAGTGGGATATCCACTCAAGTAATGGAGGTAACTATTCGTACACGTATTTTTTCTAAATATAGAAGTGTTAAAACTCTGTGAAAGTAATTGCAAACCAACTGTGATATCCAATAAAATAAAATAAAATAATAACCAAGTTTCCCATATCTCCTACAGTAAAAGTCAGATAGGAAGCAAAATAATTCATTCGTTCTAATATTTTGGTGGCTTCTGTTTTGTTACCTTTGTCTGTAGAAAAAGGAGAGCTCATCCACAAATCTCTTGTAAAATCAAACTTGGAAAAATACCTCACATTTCCTAAGAATGACCCATTCCCACCAACCTAAAACTAGGCTGATGTACTCTGGTGCCTAAATGGGTCTATATTATTTTGTCAAAATGGCATTACAGTGAATGCTGTTTCAACAACACATAAAGAGCGAAATTCAAAAACAGCAAAACCCCAGGTCACCGATTTTTTTTCTAGGGAAAAAAAAAAATCGGTAGACCAACAATACACAACACACCAGTTAAAACATTTAAAAGTGTGGGGCTTCACCCTCCACACCCCACAATAAGGGGGGCTGTGCTCCCCACAATCCCCCTAACTAAATACAAATACTCCAAGATCGCACTACAGTGGGGTAAAGGGCAATGTCACGGCTCAGGCCAAGTGATTTTTTTCCCTAGGAAAAAAAAAAATCACTGACTTGAGCTTTCACTGTTTTTGAATTTTGCTCTTTATGTGTCATGGAAAAGCATTCTGTGTAATGCCATTTCGACAATATACTATAGACCTGCCTAAATACCCCCATACCTACATTCCTCAATTGTCTATAATATTTCTTGTTGAAAATGAAACAATTATTTTTTAATACCAATTCTAACAATATATATGTGTGTATATCTATCTATATATATATATATATATATATATATATATATATATATATATATATACACACACACACACATATATATATATAAATTAATATTATGCAGTTTATTCAAAGTAATGAGCTCTTTTATCTATCAGATTTTATCACATACAGTGTTTCTTCCAGGAAGGGCTCATTATCTTGAATAAACGGATAACTTAAAGGTCAAAGAAGGACTGCTTCATGTTTTTATTACTTGATTTTGAGAAGGTGTACATTCTGCTCTGCTTAGCTGTCTGCCAGTAAAATACCTACAGAAAAACAAACTGTACTGCTTTGAACAAAAAGGCTTTTCCTTTTCTCTTTACTTGTTTTCGGGGATAACCAGCCTCTTCAATGGGTTTGCAGAGCCTATAAGTAGATCTACACTACCAGAAGTAGCCTACATGTGTTTATTCAGTAACATAATTGGAAGCAGATACAATAGGCTCTAAATGAGGGCATTCAGAGTTCTTATGTATTTTGGGAATCCAAAATAAACTCTTAGTAATAAATAATATCTGTGATGCTCCAAAAAATGTTCAAGGAACGGTCAATAGTGTCATCCATTAATAAACTGTACAAATAATCTCTTATATTTTGATATCTTTCTTGGATATTCCTCACTATTGGCTAGACTTGAATGCAATCTAAGTAACAGCTCCCTATTGAAATGTCAGCACTTAAAATGCAAAGTGCCAAAAAGAGAAAAAAAACACTCAAGAGAAGAGCAAATCTCAAAAAAAAAAAAAAAAACCCACAGGAGAAGAGCAAGTCTCAAATATTGCTCTTCTCCTTCTCCATAAAACTTGTATTTGCAATGAAGTGTAAGCCCCCTGGCACCCTCCCCCACCCCCAAAGAGATAAAAGGGAATATTCTGAGAAATGGCATCTCAGACTTAGTATATGTAAATCCATTCTTTTGGCCATTCAGTCTCCATATTTTGGGACTCTCACTAGTGGGTCCCGACAGTTCAAATGCTTACCTTAAATGACATATGACCAGAAACAAACTCCCTTCATCAGCCCTTATATATACGAAGTCACCAAGTTTACATTCATTGCAGTTAATATTATAAAAAGATTGTCTCGGACATCTCAATATGTCTTTCCCACAGTAATCCTGGAAAGTTTGCATGGTAGATGATAGCAGAGGATTGTATGTTGATGGCTTGGCAGATTTACAAGAATATTAAACTGGTTCTGGAGAGGGTGAGTGATAAACGGGTATGAAGAGTTGTAAAAAGTAAAATGGGAGTTGAGCATTTCGGATTCAGATCAGGACCCAATGTTTGCAGTGAAACAGATAGTTGAGAAGAAGCTAGAGATGAGGAAGAGTCCAAATGGACATTCCTAGACTTGGAGAAAGCATATGACAGGGTCCCAAGAAAGCTGATTTAGGCATTACTGTGGTGGTTCAAAGTCCCAGAAACATTGGTAGAATTAGTGCAGGCTATGTACAAGGACCCAATGACTCAAGTATAAACAGTGTTCGGTCTCAGAGAGGGATTCCCAGCAGGAGGGAGGTGTGCACCAGGGTTCAGCTCTGAACCCACTGCTGTTCATACTGCTGATGGACTACATTAGCACATAGGTGGACTACATTAGCAAACAGGTCAGAGGGGACAAATCAACAAAGTTGCTGTATGCAGACAATGTGGCATTACAGGCAGACTCTGAGCAATAACTTCAACAAAGGATAGGGGAAAGGAATGCAAAACTGAAGGCACATGGGATTAAACTAAGCACAGATAAGACAGTGGTAATGGCAGGAAACTGGGGAAATCAGAAGAAGCTGAGAACTGGGAAGATAGTGGAATAGGTTAATAGCTTCAAGTATCTGGGAGGGGTGGTTAAGGAGAAGGGGAGTTTGATTGAAGAAGTCAAAGCTAGAAACAGAGGGGCTCCAGCCAACTGGCATACAGTCTCAGGTGTAGCAAATGACAAAAGAATGCCAAAGAAGATGCAGTGGCCACAACCCTCCTGGACATGGGCAGTCATTACTAAATACAGTCCTGGATATTGACTAGAGTATCATTGGTATTACACTGGGATGAAATGGTTAGGCTTGAAATGACCTCTGGGTTGATAACCTAGTAACCTTCTATGATCCTATGAAAAGTAAGGTGTACAAGACAGCGGTGTGACTTGTACTAGTGTATGGTACAGAAACCTGGGCAGTAAAGCAGAGCAGATGAGGATGCTAGAGATGATACAAATTATGTGTCTGAGAAGGGGGGTAGGATGCACACTGTGGGACAGATGAAGAAATTAGGACATAAGAGCAGAAACCAAAGTAGGTCCAATTGCAGAAAAGATCAAAGAGAACAGATTACACTGGTATGGACATGCAGAAAAGCATAAGACAAATAAAGAAGATTTGGAACAGACAGGAAGAAGATAAGAAGAAACCAGGACATCTAGTGAAGAGGTGGCTGGATTGTGTGAAAGAAGACAGAAGTGTGGCATTCAATCAAGAGAGATGGCAGCAGTTAACATGACACCATGACCCCATGTAGAAAAAGGGGGTTGATGACGATGATGATTAAATGTCATGCAAAATATATTGCAAGTTTAAATGTATAAATTATCCAATACAAAAAAATAGAGTAAAGGTGTTATTTAATTCTTTTGGATAACCTTGTCATAGTCATTTCTACATAAAAAGTAATTTACCTAGACTGGACAGTGTTCTCTACTGTTCCCCCATGAAAACAAACAAGACTGATTCCATGTTCACTCTTTTGTTGGGTACAAAACTTAAACCCAGCTCTAGTAACCTGAGGTCAGTGTTCATAAAAGTCTCTTGCATCAACTTAAAAAAAATAATAATTTATTCATACCTGGCAATTGTTAGTTTTGCCTGTCCCTCTTCCTCTTTTGCCACACCTTGACCATCCTCCCCTCACATTCCAACTGGCAGGATAATGGCAGATCAGTGGGAGTCTGGGGATACCTCTCTAGAATGATGTTCACTCTGTGGAGGTGTCTGGAATTCGGCATTCCTCCTTGTCCCACCTAAAAAAACCTTCCCCTTCCTTTTTTTGTTTCAAGTGTTGGTGACCTGAAAGTTCCTGTTTTGGTTGGAATTTATAATGTTAACACTACTGAATTATGTAATAGATATAGGAAAGGGAATATTGTTTTGCTCTGGTAATCTTTCTTTGTTTACAATATATAGTTTCATAGTTTCATAGTTTCATATGATATCTTTACTAATCATTTCACTTGAAATTAACATATTTTCATAATCAGCCTTGACTGATCTGGAGAATAATTGTGCCTGAATATTTTTTGTCCAGTGCAGTAATCTTGTTCAACAGGTTGTTAATCTGGCATTCATTGTTGTGAATTATCATTTTTAAGATTCTATCCCAGCATTAATAAAAAAACTATTTTAATTCAATATAAAGTGGGTCATCTACCAGTATGACCCTTAGGCACTAACTTGGATGTCATACATTGTTTTAGGTACAAACTGCCAAGCTTAAGTGATTGATACCTCCAGTCGCTGGACCCCACACAGTTCGGCTTCATCAAGGCAGATCATGCCTCCTGAACCTGGTGGATTTCTTTGAGACAGTTACTCAGGCTATAGATAAGGGAAAGGAGGTACACACAGCTTACCTTGACCTTGCTAAAGCATTTGACACCATTCCCCATTCAGGTATTACTGATAAGCTCATCAGCCTGGGCATAAATCCTTATGTCAGAAGATGGATCGCAAACTGGCTCTCAGACAGATCCCATAAAGTAAGAGTAGCAGTATCTATGTCCAAATCCAGACCAGTAACGAGTGGTGTGCCTCAGGGCTCTGTCCTGGGGCCCTCCTGTTTGGCATATACTTCTCAGAAGTACAGACAAGCACAGAAGGGCTGTGGCTGACTAAGTTTGTGGACGACTGCAAACTGGGTGCTATAACAGAGTCTCCGGCCGACATGGAGATCCTTTAGAATGGCCTAAATGAGACTGATGCATGGTGTCAAAGCCATGGTCTCAAGCTAAATGCAAAAAAATGCGTAGTATTCCCCTTTGGAAAAAACAGAGTACCTGCAAACTACAACATAGGAGGTAATCCTCTGAAATCTGAAGAAGAAATAAGGGATCTAGGGACCCAAGTAGATAGTCAGCTTTCCTTTGATAACCATGCTGCCAAAGTGGTTAGAAAATCCTTCTATGTGACCCATCTGATCACAAAAGGGTTCGCATCAAGATCTAAGGATGTAATGGTGCCCCTCTACTCTTCCCTCATCAGACCCATTATTGAGTACAATGCACCAATTGGAATGTACCTGGCTAGACATCTCCAGCAGCTGGAGAGACCACAAAGGTACCTAACCAAGAGGATTACTGGCCTCAAACAGTTGCCCTATGCAGCACGATTGAAAAAGCTAAGACTGTTCTCTGTTGCATACCGCTTTCTCAGAGGCGATCTCTGTCTAACGTACAGAGCCATGTCCAACCCAGAATTGTTGAACATGCTCCATCTTAGCAAAACCAAATCTACTCGAGCTACACGCTCTAGGGATATAAACCTCAACACAACAATGAATAGAACATGCTGGAGGGATAAATTCCCTTTGCAGAGACTCCCCTTACTATGGAACAGAGTCCCGATGTACATAAGACAGAGCCCCTCACTATCACTCTTCAAGAGGAACCTTGATGAGTGGATGGGTAACAGAAAGTTCACACCGGGGATCACACCAACAGCACTACTAGATAGGGGCCAAGGGTACTAGCCACTAGTACAAGGGTCCAGGGAACTACTAAAGGGGCGGTGAATACCACACAACGTGGCTGGGCTAATATATGCCTTCGGGCAGATAGCCCAGTACCAACCTATGAACCTATACTTCTTTAATACTTTCTCAGAATTATCAGTTTTTGCTATAATTCCTCAGCAAGCATGCCACCATTTTCAAATAGTCCTTTGAAAAAAAAAATCATATAGAGTATACTTGCAATGTAGAAATATATCTGAGCCATTGCTCCCTAAAGGTTTTGGACTTAATTTACCAGCTACAAGTGTGTTGACCAGACTCTGACGTATTCAAATCTTCTGCCCCTGAAAAAGTTTTCTGAGAAGAACTTCCTTGTTGCAAGTATTTAACTTGGACAGTGAGAGTCATGATAAATGCCTGTAAGCCAACATATGTTGAAGCACTTAATAGTTGCTTCCTAAATCCCAAAGAGCTCCTAGACATTTGCCCTACAAAAAGAAGCTGCAGCATCCCAAAAGCCCTCCACCAAAACAATATCCAACACAACATGTGATGCCCACTACCTCCACCGATATATAATGTCCATACCCTGGGTCAGTAATCAAGGAGCCTGTATTCTCACCACTGACACTAGAGTGGGACATGCACTTGGACTACAAATGGATACACTCAGCATTTCCAGATGCAGACCTCCCTGTATCAAGTACAAATTTACTAAACAGTACACAGGGAACACACTCAGCCTGAGGTCTGGATGCCTCTATATCTATCTCCATCCAGGTCCCCATTAAGACTCCCCACTGGTTCAGCTGTTAGGTCCTCAGCCAAGTATCCAAGCCAAGTCCTCCAGCACCCTCTCTGTGAACACAGTGGTGACACAGACACTCTAATATTTAATTCACAGACACACACACAGGCACACACGCGCGCACACACACACACACACACACACACACACACACACACACACACACACACACACACACACACACACGCGCGCGCACACGCACACGCGCGCGCACACGCACACACACCTCTCTACCAACGCACACACACCTCTCTACCAACTTTGCCCAGACTATAAGGTAGTTTCACTGCCACCATTCACTTACTATAAGCCTCTTAAAAGGGTATCCAATTAAGCTGAGTGAAATTAATATTAATACAAATGATAGTAGTGGTTCAAGACAGCTAGGCTTTCTGGAAAGGCCCACACAGTGTTACCAAATAAATATAAGTACTCTCAAAAGTTAGATACTTTCTACAAAGACCAGCCACAATAAAACTTTTAAATAAATTTAATAATAAATAATAAATTAACATGAAAATATTGAATATACATATTTATAGTTAACCACAGAATTCAAATCACAGAAAATATTGAAATTAACATTGATGGACAGACTTGAACAATAAAAGAAAAACACACTCTAAACTAAGCTTCACTATATTCCTGACTGAATCTAAGAAAATTTACTGTTCCCTAATAACATACTTGGGCAAGGCAAAATTAAATACCTGAGCAGTCTTTCTAGTCAGGCCCCCAAGCAGAATACTCTATACTCTGAGATTTATCTTTTCAAGATCTAAAATATAATTTCCAAGATGGCTGGCAGAGAGACCTCATATGGTCACCTGATGCTAGGTTCTCAGAGTATTCCCCTTTGAAGCTGAGACAGGAATTTAGCATAGATGGCTACAATACACATCTAAATGTTTATGTCAGTGCCTGGGGCTTCCTCTCTTTTTACTGAGCTAACGAACAAAGGCTTTTTCCCAGACCTAGTGTCTCCAGTCCTATTCAGCACTGTGGGATGCTGTCTTAATGGTTTAACAGCTTATTTACATTTCCCTTATTTTTCTTAAAGTAAACTAGCTGGTGCATTTAATGCAGTTGGAATAATATATATACATTTCTTTTAATTCCAGCAGGGTGCAATGTTGATACATTCTAACAC
Organism: Protopterus annectens; assembly: GCF_019279795.1. Classification (NCBI taxonomy): domain Eukaryota; kingdom Metazoa; phylum Chordata; order Ceratodontiformes; family Protopteridae; genus Protopterus; species Protopterus annectens. Next base: position 755,702,412 of record NC_056728.1, on the reverse strand, counting down.
AATTAACATAAGCAAAGCTCACAAATACATTTCCAGCACAAGCACCTATACAAATCAGTTTGATGTACAAATGACATTTCATTTTTTACAAAACTCCAGCTGGCTATGCTGGCACTTGCCCATCATCACACAACATATATAGCCACACCCTTTGGAGCGTCAGCTACAAAACCCATAAGGCAAGCCAACATACAACATTTAATCATAGGATACTCCATTATGAAACATACAGATGTCCTGCTCAGAAGGTTGAATAAGGAGAAAATCATGGTTAGTTGTCAACCAGAGGCAAGGATATGCCAAATCACTCACACACTCAAGTCAATAGACCACAAGTACTAGTATGACTCAGTCATAATTCATGTGAGTGTAAATGACCTGAGATGTACCTCCCTGGACTATAGGAAGAGAGACATTACGGAGCTCTCAGACTATGTGTCCCAGGCTGGTATATGCCTACATTTGAGCAGAATTCTATCTTCATCAAGGATGATGCCACAATATGAACAAATAAAGATTGACTTCAATAATTGGCTTAGTTTTTGGTGTCATTCCAACAAGGTACAATATTTCTCAGCATAGGAGGATATGTTAAACAGATCATGATGCTTTGCTAAGGATGTTTGACACCTGCTCCCTCTAGGCTTTCAGATATTAGCTAAAACATTGTCCTCCCCATAGTGCCTTTTTAAGGCAATGCCAATCTGACAAACCCTCCGATGTAGCAAAACCATTCCAAGGGAATATAAAGGTACTAGTGCGCAATGCCCGTCTAAACAAGAAAATCCACTCCCTCCAGGGTCTCCTCACCCTGGAGAATGTGGACATCTGTATTGTTACTGAGACATGGTTTAAAGCCATTGGGAGCACCTCAGAAGTGCAGGGCTACAATGCCTTCTGCACATTCAGGCCAGGTACTGCACAGGCAGGGACCAAAGGTGGAGGTATCTCAATCTATATCAACAACAAACTCACTTCAGAACTAGTCAAACAGGATGACACACTTGAGCTTCTCCATGTCCAGATTTCCATAAGCAAAGTCTCGTATCATATTCTTGCAAGTTATTAGTCACCCTCTATAACCCAAGAAACCCATAACTCATACTGGGACTTACTGGAGGCTCTCACCATTCAACCCAATACCATTTTCATGGGTAACTTCAACTACCCAACTATAAACTGGGATACTTACACAATATATATATATTATATATTACAATTATATTGTTTATATTTATATATATTACAATTATATTGTTTATATTTATATATATTACACAGTATATATATATTTTGCCCTCCAAAGCAGACAAGCAAGCAACCTGCACCCCCAAACACAAGCCAGAAAACACATAATTCACCTCAGCAGTGTGCCTTACAACAGCCCTTAAGGCAAAACACCATACCTAACACGCTAGTAATAGGAGACTTTATAGTAAGGCACATGGATGTTCCACTCACCAGGCTGAACAAGGAGAAGGTTACTGTCAGCTGCCTGTCAGGTGCTCGGATCCGCCACATAACACAGGCACTTAGGTCACTCCAGAACAAGTATAAGTATGACGCTGTCATTGTACATGTTGGTGTGAATGATCTAAGATGTACCTCCCTGGACTACATGAAAAGAGACATTGAGGAGCTCTCTGATCATGTAGCCCAAGCTGGTATGACCCTGACCTTGAGTAGCATACTACCTTCACCTAGAATGATACCACAATACAAAGACAAAATGATCAATTTCAACAATTGGCTAAGCTTCTGGTGTCATTCTAAGGGGATCCAGTGTCTGTCTGCCTGGGATGACATGATAGACAAGCCTCGCTGCTTTGCCAGAGATGGGTTGCACCTGTCACCCCTAGGTTTTCGAATACTGGCCAAGGCTCTTGCCGTCCCCATAGTGCCTTTTTTAGGCAAGGCTCAAAGGACAAACCAACCACCGTAGCCAGCACAGGTAACCAAAAACTAAGGGTAATGCTACTCAACACCAGAAGTCTCAACCTCAAAATGCACGCACTCGAGGCTCTCCTCAGAATGGAGAAAATCAATCTTTGTGCAGTGATGGAAACCTGGTTCAAGGCTCAAAAGAGCACCCCAGCACTGCCAGGTTACAATTCATATCATACCTTCCAGCCTCAGTTACCGGATCGCAGTACAAAGGGCGGAGGTGTATCCATATTCATCAAGGATACCCATATCTCCAGGTTAGTAGCGGAGCATGATGCCCCAGAGATCATACATGCGCAACTATCAGCAGGCAAAACCACATTTCAAGTTGTAGCCAGTTATAGATCGCCCACCATGTCCCAAGATGCTCACTCTGCATTCCTTGAGACATTGGAAAATATAAAGGTCCTACCCAATACCATAATCTTGGGTGATTTCAACTACCCTGGTATAGACTTGGCGAACTACCAATGTTCCAACACCTATGCTCAGCAATTCATAGAATTTATAAATTTAAATGCCCTTGAGCAACTAGTATGTTCCCCCACTAGAGGGGACAACATATTGGATTTAATCATCACAAATATGGGCGCCCATTGTACCACACCCGTTATCACTCCCTCCTTGGTCAGATCCAACCACAAACTGATAACCCTGGACATCCTCACCCCTCCACCTCCCCCAGTCAAAGAAACCATAGTCAAAAACCTTTCCAAAGCAAACTTCAAACTACTTGCATCTGATGTGGAAAGCTTCACTATTCCCTTGCAGAAGGATAATGATATCCAGGATGCGGAATCCTACACCAAGGCACTCTATATGCATCTTCAGGATTGCATGGACAAATAAAACCAAGACTCCTTCCTCAATCAAGAAGAAACCAGTCTGGTGGACCCCGGCCATAAGCAAACTTTACAATAAAAGGAGGAGACTTATACAAAAAAAGGCCAAATCTCAAGTAGAAAAATCATCCCTGATCAGCATTAGTAAGAAATTGAGGGCCCTCATCAAGTCAACTAAAGCTAATTTTGAAAAGAAAGTTGCCAAGGATGCCAAGGATAACCATAAGGCCTTCTATGGCTACGTCCAAAACCTAAATGGCAACGCTCAGGTCTGTTCTGAGCTAGTACAAAATGGAACAAAATACACTGACCCTTCTGACATTGCCAACAGCTTGGCTGAAAGGTTCAGTGCAAATTTCTCCCCACCCCTCACCACCTACAGGGCCTATTACCATTCCAGGGGATTGTGTAAGTCCAATTATTACTGATACGTTGGTTAACAAGACTCCATCTAAAGCTAAAAACACTGCCTCCATGGGAACAGATGGTGTCCCAGGCTGTGTCATACGCGAGCTCCAAAAGGAATTAACCCCGCATCTTAATACCCTGTTCAGTCTCAGCCTCTCCACAGGATATGTGCCCATAGAATGGCGCATGGCAACGGTGGTCCCGCTACACAAGGGTGGGGCCACAACGGACCCTGGGAACTACTGACCAATAAGCCTGACCAGTCTGATCTGTAAGGCTATGGAGCGAATCATTATGGAACTCAAAAATGGAGAGATTGGGAAACTCCAGTCACTGGACCCCACACAGTTTGGCTTCGTCAAGGGCAGATCATGCCTCCTGAACCAGGTGGATTTCTTTGAGACAGTTACTATGGCTATAGATAAGGGAAAGGAGGTACACATGGCTTACCTTGTCCTTGCTAAAGCATTTGACACCATTCCCCATTCAGGTATTATTGATAAGCTCACCAGCCTGGGCATAAACCCTTACGTCACAAGATGGATCACAAACTGGCTCTCAGACAGATCCCATAAAGTAAATGTAGTGGGATCTATGTCCGAATCCAGACCAGTAATGAGTGGAGTGCCTCAGGGCTCTGTCCTGGGGCCCCTCCTGTTTGGCATATACTTCTCAGAAGTACAGGCAAGCACGGAAGGGCTGTGGCTGACTAAGTTTGTGGATGACTGCAAACTGGGTGCTATAATAGAGTCTCCAGCCGACATGGAGATCCTCCAGAAGGGCCTAAATGAGACTGATGCATGGTGTCAAAGCCATGGTCTCAAGCTAAATGCAAAAAATGCGTAGTAATCCCCTTTGGAAAAAACAGAGTACCCGCAAACTACAACATAGGAGGTAATCCCCTGAAATCTGAAGAAGAAATAAGGGATCTAGGGACCCAAGTAGATAGTCAGCTTTCCTTTGATAACCATGTTGCCAAAGTGGTTAGAAAATCCTTCTATGTGACCCATCTGATCACGAAAGGGTTCACATCAAGATCTAAGGATGCAATGGTGCCCCTCTACTCTTCCCTCATCAGACCCATTATTGAGTACAATGCACCAATTGGAATGTACCTGGCTAGACATCTCCAACAGCTGGAGAGACCACAGAGGTACCTAACCAAGAGGATTACTGGCCTCAAACAGTTGCCCTATGCAGCATGATTGAAAAAGCCAAGACTGTTCTCTGTTGCATAACGCTTTCTCAGAGGTGATCTCTGTCTAACGTACAGAGCCATGTCCAACCCAGAATTGTTGAACATGCTCCATCTTAGCAAAACCAAATCTACTCGAGCTGCACGCTCTAGGGATATAAACCTCAACACAACAATGAATAGAACATGCTGGAGGGATAGATTCCCTTTGCAGAGACGTCCCTTACTATGGAACAGGGCCCCGATCTACATAAGACAGAGCCCCTCAATATCACTCTTCAAGAGGAACCTTGATGAGTGGATGGGTAACAGAAAGTTCACACCAGGATCACACGAACAGCACTACTAGATAGGTGCCAAGGGTACTAGCTGCTAGTAAAAGGGTCTAGGGAACTACTAAAGGGGGGTGAATACCGCATAATGTGGCTGGGCAAATATATGCCTTCGGGCAGATAGCCCAGTACCAACCTATGAACCTATGAACACCAGACTTACAGGCCCAGGGATTCCTGGCTTTTGTAAACACAAACACCTTGGACCAGAGTATCCATACAACCACTAGGAGAGCAAATATACTCAACCTCATACTAACAAACATGGGGTACTCACAAACATGGAAGAATGCAGTACCCTCCCCCCAAGTGTAGTGTTCTCTCTGGTAAGGTCTGACTACAAAGCTGTCACCTTCATAATAAAAATTAATTCTGAGATCCCTGCTAATCTTGTAACATTGAGGAACTGTGTTCTAAGGTAAATTTCATGCTTCTAAGTGACAACCTATCAAAATTTCACCCCCCATACCTTCAGAAAATAGCTGCCTCTGTGGAATTGTTCACAGAAACCATGTACAGACATGACAATAAATGCAATGAGATAGCTGTGCCTACTAGAAATAAGCCTGGAACTAAATCAAAAAGGAACCCTGGTGGAATCCAAACATAACGAGGTTGTAGAACAAAAGAAAAAAAAGTCATAACCAAGATTAAAAGTGCTACGCCCAGCATGATAAAAACCCTCTCATCAATCTAAAACAAGTAAAAGGACAAATTTAGTCTACTAAAGTCACTTTTAATGTAAAGATAGCCTCCAAGGCAAAGGACTCCCACAAAGCTTTCTTTGGCTATGTCTGAAACCTCAAAGTTAGCACACAAGTAATGTCAAAACTGATTTTAAATGGCGCTACCTATACAGAGCCAGAAAATATAGCAAATCTGCTGGCTGACAAATTCAACTCCAGTTTTATCCCCCCTCCCTTCACAGCTGTCCCCATGAAATACCATCAAACAACCCCCATATCATTAGAGAGCAGGTCCTAGATTACAGGGCATAGACAGCAAGTCCTATGCGGATCACCTCAAGCCCTATCTCTATACACTCTGTTTCCTACACACTACTGACATGCAATCTATGCCTGGTATACACAGCATCCTTGGATCTTGCTTTGGTGGACCTTTTACACATCCACAAAATGAACAGCATCAGCATTATTTAAAATGTACTTGTAACATAATTAAGACATGCTGGAAGGACAGGTGTGTATCTCAGAGAATTACCCATCTCTGGATCAGGCTTTTTATCTATGTGAAGTAGAGCTCATCCCTAACCTTATTCAAGAGAAACCTGAACCAGTGAATTGGAAACCAGAAATTCTCCCCTGGTCTAGCACCTCTGTCCCTAATGGACAGTGGCAGCTGGTAAATCTTACCCTAGCTTACATATACCCCTTAAAATATTCCCTAAGGCACATAATTGGGATGTGTGGCTAGACTTATAAAGGCCAAAGTAGTCATTAGCCTAGTATATACCTATAAACCAATTAATATCTGTTGTAAATTTCAAAAATGGGTTGTTGCTTTTAGGAATGTTTTATAGAGTTAAATCCATCAGTAATGTTTCAGTATTGACCATCAGGAAGTTCTAGTTAAAACTAAACAAAAACAGCTAAAAAAAATTAATCCAGTTCCTAATCCAGGTGTCAAAATCAAAGAGAAAAGGTTATGTTAAACGCCATGGCCCACTGGTATTAATACAGTCCTTTAATTTAATATAAAATAACTTTATTGTTTTGCTCTTTCATCCAGTTATATCTTCCAGATTTTTTCAAAATAGAAACAAGTGGTGTAAAAGGCCTTTAAGGACAATTTTTTATGTGTGTCTAGGTCTGTGAGATAGTTTCTATAAATGGGACACAAAACTGACAGATGAAAAGTTACAAGCTGCATTGGAAGCTTTTCTCCCTGGGCCCTCTGCTGAAAAGGACCTGTGTCCAGCTGGACTTTCCCGGTAAACAAATATAAAATAAATAAATGATTGCAAGAAAAATTAGACACGTTCAAAATGTATTGAGGGTACTGTGAATGGAATAGATTACAAGGCTCTAAAAAGAAATCTACTGATGTAATCAAATTCAAATTTTCATTAGATTATTATGGTAAAGAATCCTTTCATCTCCAGATATACTACAAAGAAAATCATTGTGACTGTGCCTGAATATGAATTGCATGTATGTATGTATGTAGGTAGGTATGTAGGTATGTATGTGCACCTCTTCAATATCAACACACCTTTTCTGTCTTTATTTTAATGTTGCCAGCAACTAGACCAGTGTAGCACACCCATAACTTTCAACCTCTTAGCACAAGAAGTCTGGACAAACCAGAAATAATTCGGGAACAAAGGCCCAAAACTAGCTCAATCTTTAAATATTGCTCTTATATACTTAGAAGGTTCATAAAAAAACAGGTTTTGCATTAGCATGCATTTTCTGAATAGTTTAAAGTCTGAATTGCAATTGCCTGTCATTATTTAGTGGCTTCAATCTTTAATGATTTTTCAGAAAACCACAAATTATATGAGGAAAACACCAATCACACAAGGCAAACATCTGGACATCCTGTGAAAATTTGGACATTTTAGAGGTATGTGCACACCAAAATACAATTATTTATTTATTTATTTGTTTAACATTTGTTTACCGGGAATGTCCGACTTGGAATGAAGCCAATTTTCAGAGGAGGCCCGGGGAGAAATGCAACAGACACGTCTTTGTAACGTAGGAGGAAACCGGAGCAACCCGGTGGAAACCCACATGAACACAGAGAGGACATGCAAACTTCACACAGAAGGCACCCCAGCCGACATTTGAACTAGAGCACCTCTTGCTGTGAGGTAACAATGCAACTGCTGCACCACTGCATCGTTAGTATTTCCATCCATACATCCACAACCCCTTTTCCTATCTTTACACATGGGGACAGGGTGTCACTTCAACAATGATAATCATCTAGAGCCAAGGCTCACACTTCCAGGTGGTTAGCCCTGCCATGGCTGTTCTTCCATACCACGCATTCACACACATAATCACATGTATGGCTAATTGAGCATGTCCAATCCGCCTACTGCATGTCTTTCAAATGTGGGAGAAAACTGAAGCACCTACAGGAAACCCACACAAACATTGAAAAAATATGCAGACACCACACAGAAGTCACCCCAGCTGAGAATCGATCTGGAGAACCTCTTGCTGTGAGGTGACACTATCCACTGCACTACTGCACTGCCCTAAAACACAATTAGTGTTTATACTTATGTCAGCTATTAAATACTGGTATTGTAACAAAAGTTTGACAGTAAATATTGGAACCACAAAAACAACAGTTAAGTTTACACCATTTCAATATACATAGCCTTACCCTAATAATTAAACAACCAGACACAAGCAAGTGAAACCGAATAATACAATTCATTGCTTGAAATAAATAAAATTAGGCAATGCACTTTGTAAAACCAAGTATAAAAGCAGCCATAAACTTGCATATAATGTACAAAATAAATGTGTTTAAACATACAGGTGACATATAGAAGAACTAACAAGTTCCTAGGTCTTGTCACAACCAGTAACTAAACATGTACTTGACTTTTCGTCTGCCTTTGACTTTTAAATTCAAACAGCAATTGTGCAATTTCTCAGGGACAGTTTGGTATACTGTCTAGGAAAGCAAATCATTTGTGCTTACTTCAGATGAAAAATGTCTGGGTAACTAACTGGTTAATAGTATTTTTAACTAAATTAAAGTGCCCCAGCTTTTATATTTCCTGTTTGGTTTTAAATGTAAATTATGCTTTCCCTTTTTCCACAGTCTTTAGCTCTGGTGGCAGCTGGAGGTAGAGTCCAACAAGCTACTGCCCAAATTTCCTATTTTTTGAGTTGAAAATAATACAAGCAAATGCAGGTTTGATATGTCAGATAAGGATTCATTATCTAACAATTCTACTGCATTTTCACTGATTTCAGTCTTTGACTTATTGTACAAATTATATATTTACATGTTGTAGTATTTACAGCAAACACCATTTTTATGAAAAAGAAAAAAAAACTAATTTCATTTCCTTTAGCCTAGAACCACTACTCTGTGTTTTTCCCCCACCCCAGACTATAAGTGTTTTTTTTTTTTTGAAGTGTTAAAAAGAAAAAAAGAAAAAAGGCTTAAAGGTGCATTTCAATTTCACAGCTGCACAGCCATGTGTCTTAACAGACACTCTGTATTTGCATTACTGACACTACTCTGCTTCTGGATTGTTGTATTACAGGGATGTAATCCCAAACGCCATCCTAGATAATTACGTTTGTGTCCACTAGCCACATGTCAGTACTGCACGTGGTCATGATGCGTAACTATTGTGAATTGCTACTATAGAGGCAGGGTTGAAGCTTCTGAATAGCTCATACTATTACCATACAGTCATTCTCAATAACTGCATATGACTGTTCCCTAGACTGAAGATCAAAGTGTAATAGGTTGCAACTAGGCTAAAGACCAAAAGGGTCCTTACAAGCCTAGCCACACACCCCAAATCATTTGGATCCCAAGTATGATTGTCATCTATATGGGAGGAGCATGTTAGTAGGGAGGTAAATAAAGATTTGTACAGAGGGTGTTAGTTAGGATAATACTTTTCTTACTGATGGCTTCTATCCATAAGGGACATGATGACCAGAGGATTTCCTATCCAGTTGTTAGGTTTTGTTTTAATAGAGTCAAGGATGATCTCAGTCTTGTAAAGATGGGGAGACTATTCCATACTGCAGAAATCCTTTGGGAAACACATCTGTCTCTCCAGCATATTCTGTTTATGCAAATCAAACTGCAAGATGGTCACTTGCTCCAGGGATCTTAACCTAGTCTCTGACATGAACAGGTCATGCTGAAGAGATAGAGGCATCTCCCAGATACTGTCACTTCTCTGGAACAAGCTTCCAATTCAAGTGAAACAGGGCCCCTCCCTGAGGAGGAATTTGTACTGCAAAGTGAATACCGGAGTTTTATGACAAGCTATCTTTGCTTTATTGACGACGTATTCATAGTCTGGCAAGGTGAGAAATCTAAATTCACTGAGTTTATCCATTACATCAGTAACTCCACCTCCTTCCTGAAATGTACCACTTCCATCAGCTTGGAGTCAGTGCAGTTCCTTGATATGACTGTCAGTATTGATGAACACAGAGGAAGATTAATTAATAACTTATACAGGAAACCAACAACAGTGAACTACTTACTTCACAGAGACAGTATGCATCCAGTAAAAGCTAAGCACAATGTAATAAAATCACAAGGCTACAGATTAGCACACATTACCACATATTTGGCCCCTTTTCTCAAAAATGTGAATGTCCTTGAAAATGATTTCTTAACCAGAGGATATGAATCAAACGTTGCATAAGATCCTGGATCTCATTAGAGATTCAAAAATTAACAATAACTCCATGTGAAATGGTCCTTTTGGTACAATTATGCAACAAGGACACCCTAACCCAAAAGAAGAGAAAAGTAAGGACAGTTGCATTCTAACTTACACCTGGGATTTCAATACAATTAAAGCCATTATTAAGGAGAAGTGGGCCATCCTCCCTGACAATCAACAGCTTGTAAGGGTTTTAGGAGATCACCCGACTTTTGTATAAAAATAGCAGAAGCATACATAGCTATGTGGAAAAGAAAAATAAGAAACACCAGGATGACATGAGCACTAAAATCTGTGGTCACCTAACGGCACTTTCTGAGAATACTTGATGGATTGCAACTCATCTCAGTGCCCCTGTCTTAAAACGATGGTGAAATCTTCAGCAGGTGGTAAATGTAATAGTAAAAAAGTTGTATATAGGGCTATGTGTAATAAGTGCCCTGCATTTTATGTGGGTAAGACTATAACTAAACTGAAAAGGAGTATTTCAGGTCATCTTTCTGACATCAGATGTAAATGCCAGAGGAACACCTTATCCGAACATTCTGGTTTTAAATTTATCATTCTGAACTCTGTGGAGATGGATGAATTTGAAGGGGATATAAATGGTATGTTGGAGAAAAAAATTATGTTGGCAGTTGCAATTAAATGCACTCAGAAAACCAGGACTTAACTACTATTGCCCTATTAAGAGTGTGTTGAATTTATGTAAGCTGCCACATAATCTGTAAAGGTTTTCAGGGAATTTTTGAAGACTCATTTTATGCACTAAAAATATACTGAATAATAATAAAAATGATGTGCAGAATGTGTATAAATATATATGATTAGTTACCTTGGCCTCAATTCTGCTTTGATTAGATTTATTGTATCACACCAGAAATTTAAGTGGTAAATTCAAAACACACATTTTATCATGCCACTGTTACAAAGTAGTATTGTTATAATTCCCCCATTTACCATACTGGTGGATGCTCATGCTATCTCATGCACACACCTAAACACTTTTATACACTGTTTACTTTATCCACCATTTTCTGTATTTTTATGTGTTTTTCTACTAGTCAAAAGCAATTTTAGTTAAAAGTCTTTTATGTATATCTTTTTATGTGTATGTTATACTTTTCTTAATATGTGATCAGTAAAGTTTTAACACCACTACTTTCTCGTTTTTTTTATAGTTATATAATATATACACACACACACACATATAAATACATATATATATATATATATATATATATGTATATATATGTATATATATATATATATATATGTATATATATATATATGGGTCCCCTACAGATGATCGAACTTCCAAAAGGCCAACTTTCATATGGCCGAGACCACATGATCGACTTTTGGAAGTTCAACCATTCTGAACAGACAACTCCCTATAGCATGGAATGGGAAAATTTCCATTTTCTGCACTATAGTGCGATCTCAGAGTTGGTATATTTAAATAGCAGGGCATGTGGGGGGTGCAGGGGGGCTAGCCCCCCTGCTAGCAACGTGTAGGTAGGATTTGTTTTTTTTTTTTTTACATGTCCGAAATTTCAAACGTTGACTATATGGTCTTGGCCATATGGGTTTTGGCTTTTTGAAATTTCGATCATGTATAATAGACCCATGTGTGTGTGTGTGTGTGTGTGTGTGTGTGTGTGTGTGTGTGTGTGTGTGTGTATATATATATATATATATATATATATATATATATATTTATATATACAAATATTGATGACCAAAATGTTGATTCATTAACATTGACAACAGAATGTCAACAGTTAGCGATGCATCCCCTGAGAATTAATCTTGGAATTTACAAAGTAAAAAACAACTTTTTTGCAGGGACAAACACCACACCCATGTTATTCCCCAACACCAGGGACTGTTGACCTCATACACTTTTCAACTATTTGTTTTGCTGAAAAAAACATATTGATACAACAGATGTTGACATTTGGGATGTTCCTATT